>NW_026262690.1:104803955-104825058 GCF_021869535.1 Mytilus californianus
CGGTTAATGTCGTTTCCTTGACAATTAAGTACACATCCTGTTATTTCGGTATGTTCCGTAATTACGATCAATCACGAGGTTCCAAAAATTTGATCGGAACCCATGCATCCACATGACATGTCGAGTTAATTAACAAATACTTAACGATTTTGCGGCATCGCACTATAAACGTTTGAAGTCCGCTTGTTGGAGTTCCTGTCAATATAATACTTCCATGGTTTAATCGACAATATTGGAAAAGTTGGATACTAATAAATGAATAGTTTTTCAGATTATATTTCAGTGATCAATTTTGATTTGACTTCGCACTGAATAAGTTGTTAAAATTTTATTCATGTTTTTTTTCTTCAGATTCTCAAGAGTATTTTGTAATTATTTCTTGTAAATAATAGATTTGTTTCCAGAGCAATATATCTAAATTTATATTCATATATGAAGACGTTAAGCAATGCATTACTGGGCAAAAACGAATTCAATATGATAATAAATGTTTACTACATGCAACCAATATAAGAAAGAAGATGTGGTATGATTGGCGATGAGACAACTCTTCACAAGAGACAAAATGACACAGAAATTAATAACTATAAGTCACCGTACGGCCTTCAACAATGAGTAAAGCATATACAACATAGTCATTATTTCATACAATATCTTAAACAGACAATTTGGTTAAAAAAATACAAATCGGATTTCCTTCTGACATACTTGTTCTTCTTAAAGAAAAATAGATTTAAAGAATATATTTGAAAATATTTCTGTTTGTTTTTTCAAGGATTTATATAGTAATATACTATACAAATCCTTATATTTTTTTTCATTTTTACACGTGAGAGATTTAAAGTATTCAAATTATCTTGTATTACAAAAAATGATTATTTTCACATCATGAAAAAGCATATTTTCAAGGCATTCGTACGAAGCATAACCTTTTTATGTCAAAATTATATCTAAAGCTCTAAATTAACACATACGGGCCGGGATAATTTTCGGAAATAATGTGCTAAAAACTGTGGAACATTTAAAAAAAAACATTTGTCTCCTTTATATATTTAAAAATGAAACTTCAAAGTTCGATAATGATATTTAAACTTCTTATACTTTGAGAAAAAAACAAATGTCGAACAATTACAAAAAGAAAAATAAGTACGGTATGAAGCCTTTGTAAACAGCTATCAAACTGGTTGAAAACTAGTGGTTTAGAATAACCCCAAGGACGTCATATGATTTTTTTTTCAATTCAATCGTAATTCGTACTAAGTATGAAGCAGTAATAGAAAGTGGAAAAGCAAACACCCGGTTTTGATATTTTTTTCAGAATTTACTCATAAATTTTAATGAAACACGCACCTTTGTCGGAATTAAAATTAAAACAAAAAACTTATAAATATATCTATTCCTTTTGTCTTGGTATCTCTAAATATTACTTCCATGCTCTTACATAAACATTTAACAAGCTGACCACACTCTTAACTTATTAGTTGGCGCACATCAAAGTCGTGCACAAATGGCAAATAACTTTGTCGAGAAAGAAATAAAAAATAAATAAAATTATTTGTCCTTTTAATCATTGCAAATAAGAACAACATATTTAATTATAAATTATTAAACATTAATCTTTTCGATACAATTTTTAATTACTTAAAATAAAAAGATTATGATTGTTTATTCAGTTGTTATGTTATATGGCACGTGTCAATCGGTTCACTGATTTTCGGCATATCAAAGAAAAATGGGCACGTGCTTAAACAATGCTTAATAACTCGTTTATTTATGATTATTTTTCTATAATTTTTTTAATTTATGCATTAAATATCAATCTCTAACTTAATATGGAAAAATAATACATGTAACAGCACCCCATCTAGTCCTTAGTGGCATAGTATACTTCCTTAGTGCACTAAGGACTCCTTAGCAGTGTTTAGACGTACCGGAATGAATATACATCGTATTCATAAATAATGAAGTTTCACTTTCAAATGCTTAGGGACAACAGTAAACATTATTTTAAAATGACGATTCTTATACCATTTGATAGGAAAATTATTTGCCAATACTGTATAATTTGTTAATTTGATTTACAATAAAAAATGAATTTAATATGATTTATTATATTGACAGGAACTCCAACGAAAAATTAGCACATTTCCATCCCACTGATTTCTTGAAGAAAATAAAAGGTTCCGACTCAGTTTGTCAAGTACGTGATAACTCCTTTGTGGGGTATGTGCGATGCCGCTTTCGCCTGTTCTGTTAACTGAAGCTGGTCTTATCACGTGATTTGGTATCGAGTGTCTTATCTACCTACCAATGTAAATAAAAACGGAAACTCCCGTGGTTATTTGTGAATCGCCAAACTAATAACGACACCTGTTTCCGTTCAATAAATAAAGACAAAAGCTGAAAAGATCGAAAAAATCGGTCCATATTTAACAGAATGACATAAGAAAATTAACTGCATTCGGAAAGAGGGCAAGCTTATTTTTAGTCTTGTTTAATATGTTTTAATCATTGAAACTTGGAAATCGGGAAATATCCGGTATTAAAAATTACATGTACTTAAAGTCAGGTGTTTGCGGAAAACAATGTGATGCACGTGTAGTGTGCCGGATGGTGCCGGATTGCTTAAATTAAAGTTTTAAGGTTGTTAATTTTTATCGAATGTTACAAGAAAATTTATTGTTTTCTCTATCGTCTCAATTTGAAAAATGTTATAAACGTATTTAACAAATATGTTTTAAAGACTAAAAGAGCTTTATAATTACACGCACGTGAAGACCTCTACATAGCAATATCAGGTTACGAGACAGATGAATTGTTACACCTTTTATAATAAGTCCAAAGATGTAAACAAACCTTAAACATTCAACCTAGTCCGTAACCCGAATAATTCAGTCCCTCCCCGTGATCGACTCTCCCACTCGCGAGGGACTGAATTCTTTATACAATAAAAACGCGTCACGAATCCAGGATTTTGATCGGTGCTCTCTGTGAGAGAGAGCCAATCAGCTTATAGCTCAATGTTATCGAGATAGGTAAATCCCGAGCTAATTCCGAATGATTATTTGACGATTTTAAATGTAGCCATCGTAGAGCAGTGGAATATAACGACTGAATTATTCGGGTTACCTAGTCCGAGATTACTTAACTCGAATAATTCAAGCCCTTTCCGTGTCCGATTTCCTCCCACACGAGGGCTTGAACTCCTTATGATCATTGGCCGCGTCGCCTGCTCTCTGTGAGAGAGAGCCAATCGGTGGCGATCAGGATAATGAGTCTGCGCAACTGTCTTGTAATTGTCTTACCAATCACGTGTGTTCAATTAACACAAATCCGATAATAATTAATTAACATCAATTAACATCAGTTTACATCATTTAACATCAATTAACATCCGCAACTCCTCCTTCTTTAGCTGCCAACTTAAATAAAAATTCCCGTATTGCATAGCGGTGTGAATTTTCCGGTTGACGGTCTTTATCGAGGAAGACGTTCAGGCGTTGATGTAGCCTTCGTAGATCAGCGGAATATAACGACTGAATTATTCGGGTTAGAGATTACTCTGACGTCTGACAGATTTTTTTTTACGAATGGCATTTATTAATTCTGGATCGGCATTTAAAGTAATTTGTTTTTTTGTTTTTTTTTCGTGAAAACAGTCGCGGGGATCTCGTTTCTTTGTATTTGTTTTTACGCAGCAAAACCGGAAAACTGACATATTTTAACTGACATGGTCGGTTAATGTCGTTTCCTTGACAATTAAGTACACATCCTGTTATTTCGGTATGTTCCGTAATTACGATCAATCACGAGGTTCCAAAAATTTGATCGGAACCCATGCATCCACATGACATGTCGAGTTAATTAACAAATACTTAACGATTTTGCGGCATCGCACTATAAACGTTTGAAGTCCGCTTGTTGGAGTTCCTGTCAATATAATACTTCCATGGTTTAATCGACAATATTGGAAAAGTTGGATACTAATAAATGAATAGTTTTTCAGATTATATTTCAGTGATCAATTTTGATTTGACTTCGCACTGAATAAGTTGTTAAAATTTTATTCATGTTTTTTTTCTTCAGATTCTCAAGAGTATTTTGTAATTATTTCTTGTAAATAATAGATTTGTTTCCAGAGCAATATATCTAAATTTATATTCATATATGAAGACGTTAAGCAATGCATTACTGGGCAAAAACGAATTCAATATGATAATAAATGTTTACTACATGCAACCAATATAAGAAAGAAGATGTGGTATGATTGGCGATGAGACAACTCTTCACAAGAGACAAAATGACACAGAAATTAATAACTATAAGTCACCGTACGGCCTTCAACAATGAGTAAAGCATATACAACATAGTCATTATTTCATACAATATCTTAAACAGACAATTTGGTTAAAAAAATACAAATCGGATTTCCTTCTGACATACTTGTTCTTCTTAAAGAAAAATAGATTTAAAGAATATATTTGAAAATATTTCTGTTTGTTTTTTCAAGGATTTATATAGTAATATACTATACAAATCCTTATATTTTTTTTCATTTTTACACGTGAGAGATTTAAAGTATTCAAATTATCTTGTATTACAAAAAATGATTATTTTCACATCATGAAAAAGCATATTTTCAAGGCATTCGTACGAAGCATAACCTTTTTATGTCAAAATTATATCTAAAGCTCTAAATTAACACATACGGGCCGGGATAATTTTCGGAAATAATGTGCTAAAAACTGTGGAACATTTAAAAAAAAACATTTGTCTCCTTTATATATTTAAAAATGAAACTTCAAAGTTCGATAATGATATTTAAACTTCTTATACTTTGAGAAAAAAACAAATGTCGAACAATTACAAAAAGAAAAATAAGTACGGTATGAAGCCTTTGTAAACAGCTATCAAACTGGTTGAAAACTAGTGGTTTAGAATAACCCCAAGGACGTCATATGATTTTTTTTTCAATTCAATCGTAATTCGTACTAAGTATGAAGCAGTAATAGAAAGTGGAAAAGCAAACACCCGGTTTTGATATTTTTTTCAGAATTTACTCATAAATTTTAATGAAACACGCACCTTTGTCGGAATTAAAATTAAAACAAAAAACTTATAAATATATCTATTCCTTTTGTCTTGGTATCTCTAAATATTACTTCCATGCTCTTACATAAACATTTAACAAGCTGACCACACTCTTAACTTATTAGTTGGCGCACATCAAAGTCGTGCACAAATGGCAAATAACTTTGTCGAGAAAGAAATAAAAAATAAATAAAATTATTTGTCCTTTTAATCATTGCAAATAAGAACAACATATTTAATTATAAATTATTAAACATTAATCTTTTCGATACAATTTTTAATTACTTAAAATAAAAAGATTATGATTGTTTATTCAGTTGTTATGTTATATGGCACGTGTCAATCGGTTCACTGATTTTCGGCATATCAAAGAAAAATGGGCACGTGCTTAAACAATGCTTAATAACTCGTTTATTTATGATTATTTTTCTATAATTTTTTTAATTTATGCATTAAATATCAATCTCTAACTTAATATGGAAAAATAATACATGTAACAGCACCCCATCTAGTCCTTAGTGGCATAGTATACTTCCTTAGTGCACTAAGGACTCCTTAGCAGTGTTTAGACGTACCGGAATGAATATACATCGTATTCATAAATAATGAAGTTTCACTTTCAAATGCTTAGGGACAACAGTAAACATTATTTTAAAATGACGATTCTTATACCATTTGATAGGAAAATTATTTGCCAATACTGTATAATTTGTTAATTTGATTTACAATAAAAAATGAATTTAATATGATTTATTATATTGACAGGAACTCCAACGAAAAATTAGCACATTTCCATCCCACTGATTTCTTGAAGAAAATAAAAGGTTCCGACTCAGTTTGTCAAGTACGTGATAACTCCTTTGTGGGGTATGTGCGATGCCGCTTTCGCCTGTTCTGTTAACTGAAGCTGGTCTTATCACGTGATTTGGTATCGAGTGTCTTATCTACCTACCAATGTAAATAAAAACGGAAACTCCCGTGGTTATTTGTGAATCGCCAAACTAATAACGACACCTGTTTCCGTTCAATAAATAAAGACAAAAGCTGAAAAGATCGAAAAAATCGGTCCATATTTAACAGAATGACATAAGAAAATTAACTGCATTCGGAAAGAGGGCAAGCTTATTTTTAGTCTTGTTTAATATGTTTTAATCATTGAAACTTGGAAATCGGGAAATATCCGGTATTAAAAATTACATGTACTTAAAGTCAGGTGTTTGCGGAAAACAATGTGATGCACGTGTAGTGTGCCGGATGGTGCCGGATTGCTTAAATTAAAGTTTTAAGGTTGTTAATTTTTATCGAATGTTACAAGAAAATTTATTGTTTTCTCTATCGTCTCAATTTGAAAAATGTTATAAACGTATTTAACAAATATGTTTTAAAGACTAAAAGAGCTTTATAATTACACGCACGTGAAGACCTCTACATAGCAATATCAGGTTACGAGACAGATGAATTGTTACACCTTTTATAATAAGTCCAAAGATGTAAACAAACCTTAAACATTCAACCTAGTCCGTAACCCGAATAATTCAGTCCCTCCCCGTGATCGACTCTCCCACTCGCGAGGGACTGAATTCTTTATACAATAAAAACGCGTCACGAATCCAGGATTTTGATCGGTGCTCTCTGTGAGAGAGAGCCAATCAGCTTATAGCTCAATGTTATCGAGATAGGTAAATCCCGAGCTAATTCCGAATGATTATTTGACGATTTTAAATGTAGCCATCGTAGAGCAGTGGAATATAACGACTGAATTATTCGGGTTACCTAGTCCGAGATTACTTAACTCGAATAATTCAAGCCCTTTCCGTGTCCGATTTCCTCCCACACGAGGGCTTGAACTCCTTATGATCATTGGCCGCGTCGCCTGCTCTCTGTGAGAGAGAGCCAATCGGTGGCGATCAGGATAATGAGTCTGCGCAACTGTCTTGTAATTGTCTTACCAATCACGTGTGTTCAATTAACACAAATCCGATAATAATTAATTAACATCAATTAACATCAGTTTACATCATTTAACATCAATTAACATCCGCAACTCCTCCTTCTTTAGCTGCCAACTTAAATAAAAATTCCCGTATTGCATAGCGGTGTGAATTTTCCGGTTGACGGTCTTTATCGAGGAAGACGTTCAGGCGTTGATGTAGCCTTCGTAGATCAGCGGAATATAACGACTGAATTATTCGGGTTAGAGATTACTCTGACGTCTGACAGATTTTTTTTTACGAATGGCATTTATTAATTCTGGATCGGCATTTAAAGTAATTTGTTTTTTTGTTTTTTTTTCGTGAAAACAGTCGCGGGGATCTCGTTTCTTTGTATTTGTTTTTACGCAGCAAAACCGGAAAACTGACATATTTTAACTGACATGGTCGGTTAATGTCGTTTCCTTGACAATTAAGTACACATCCTGTTATTTCGGTATGTTCCGTAATTACGATCAATCACGAGGTTCCAAAAATTTGATCGGAACCCATGCATCCACATGACATGTCGAGTTAATTAACAAATACTTAACGATTTTGCGGCATCGCACTATAAACGTTTGAAGTCCGCTTGTTGGAGTTCCTGTCAATATAATACTTCCATGGTTTAATCGACAATATTGGAAAAGTTGGATACTAATAAATGAATAGTTTTTCAGATTATATTTCAGTGATCAATTTTGATTTGACTTCGCACTGAATAAGTTGTTAAAATTTTATTCATGTTTTTTTTCTTCAGATTCTCAAGAGTATTTTGTAATTATTTCTTGTAAATAATAGATTTGTTTCCAGAGCAATATATCTAAATTTATATTCATATATGAAGACGTTAAGCAATGCATTACTGGGCAAAAACGAATTCAATATGATAATAAATGTTTACTACATGCAACCAATATAAGAAAGAAGATGTGGTATGATTGGCGATGAGACAACTCTTCACAAGAGACAAAATGACACAGAAATTAATAACTATAAGTCACCGTACGGCCTTCAACAATGAGTAAAGCATATACAACATAGTCATTATTTCATACAATATCTTAAACAGACAATTTGGTTAAAAAAATACAAATCGGATTTCCTTCTGACATACTTGTTCTTCTTAAAGAAAAATAGATTTAAAGAATATATTTGAAAATATTTCTGTTTGTTTTTTCAAGGATTTATATAGTAATATACTATACAAATCCTTATATTTTTTTTCATTTTTACACGTGAGAGATTTAAAGTATTCAAATTATCTTGTATTACAAAAAATGATTATTTTCACATCATGAAAAAGCATATTTTCAAGGCATTCGTACGAAGCATAACCTTTTTATGTCAAAATTATATCTAAAGCTCTAAATTAACACATACGGGCCGGGATAATTTTCGGAAATAATGTGCTAAAAACTGTGGAACATTTAAAAAAAAACATTTGTCTCCTTTATATATTTAAAAATGAAACTTCAAAGTTCGATAATGATATTTAAACTTCTTATACTTTGAGAAAAAAACAAATGTCGAACAATTACAAAAAGAAAAATAAGTACGGTATGAAGCCTTTGTAAACAGCTATCAAACTGGTTGAAAACTAGTGGTTTAGAATAACCCCAAGGACGTCATATGATTTTTTTTTCAATTCAATCGTAATTCGTACTAAGTATGAAGCAGTAATAGAAAGTGGAAAAGCAAACACCCGGTTTTGATATTTTTTTCAGAATTTACTCATAAATTTTAATGAAACACGCACCTTTGTCGGAATTAAAATTAAAACAAAAAACTTATAAATATATCTATTCCTTTTGTCTTGGTATCTCTAAATATTACTTCCATGCTCTTACATAAACATTTAACAAGCTGACCACACTCTTAACTTATTAGTTGGCGCACATCAAAGTCGTGCACAAATGGCAAATAACTTTGTCGAGAAAGAAATAAAAAATAAATAAAATTATTTGTCCTTTTAATCATTGCAAATAAGAACAACATATTTAATTATAAATTATTAAACATTAATCTTTTCGATACAATTTTTAATTACTTAAAATAAAAAGATTATGATTGTTTATTCAGTTGTTATGTTATATGGCACGTGTCAATCGGTTCACTGATTTTCGGCATATCAAAGAAAAATGGGCACGTGCTTAAACAATGCTTAATAACTCGTTTATTTATGATTATTTTTCTATAATTTTTTTAATTTATGCATTAAATATCAATCTCTAACTTAATATGGAAAAATAATACATGTAACAGCACCCCATCTAGTCCTTAGTGGCATAGTATACTTCCTTAGTGCACTAAGGACTCCTTAGCAGTGTTTAGACGTACCGGAATGAATATACATCGTATTCATAAATAATGAAGTTTCACTTTCAAATGCTTAGGGACAACAGTAAACATTATTTTAAAATGACGATTCTTATACCATTTGATAGGAAAATTATTTGCCAATACTGTATAATTTGTTAATTTGATTTACAATAAAAAATGAATTTAATATGATTTATTATATTGACAGGAACTCCAACGAAAAATTAGCACATTTCCATCCCACTGATTTCTTGAAGAAAATAAAAGGTTCCGACTCAGTTTGTCAAGTACGTGATAACTCCTTTGTGGGGTATGTGCGATGCCGCTTTCGCCTGTTCTGTTAACTGAAGCTGGTCTTATCACGTGATTTGGTATCGAGTGTCTTATCTACCTACCAATGTAAATAAAAACGGAAACTCCCGTGGTTATTTGTGAATCGCCAAACTAATAACGACACCTGTTTCCGTTCAATAAATAAAGACAAAAGCTGAAAAGATCGAAAAAATCGGTCCATATTTAACAGAATGACATAAGAAAATTAACTGCATTCGGAAAGAGGGCAAGCTTATTTTTAGTCTTGTTTAATATGTTTTAATCATTGAAACTTGGAAATCGGGAAATATCCGGTATTAAAAATTACATGTACTTAAAGTCAGGTGTTTGCGGAAAACAATGTGATGCACGTGTAGTGTGCCGGATGGTGCCGGATTGCTTAAATTAAAGTTTTAAGGTTGTTAATTTTTATCGAATGTTACAAGAAAATTTATTGTTTTCTCTATCGTCTCAATTTGAAAAATGTTATAAACGTATTTAACAAATATGTTTTAAAGACTAAAAGAGCTTTATAATTACACGCACGTGAAGACCTCTACATAGCAATATCAGGTTACGAGACAGATGAATTGTTACACCTTTTATAATAAGTCCAAAGATGTAAACAAACCTTAAACATTCAACCTAGTCCGTAACCCGAATAATTCAGTCCCTCCCCGTGATCGACTCTCCCACTCGCGAGGGACTGAATTCTTTATACAATAAAAACGCGTCACGAATCCAGGATTTTGATCGGTGCTCTCTGTGAGAGAGAGCCAATCAGCTTATAGCTCAATGTTATCGAGATAGGTAAATCCCGAGCTAATTCCGAATGATTATTTGACGATTTTAAATGTAGCCATCGTAGAGCAGTGGAATATAACGACTGAATTATTCGGGTTACCTAGTCCGAGATTACTTAACTCGAATAATTCAAGCCCTTTCCGTGTCCGATTTCCTCCCACACGAGGGCTTGAACTCCTTATGATCATTGGCCGCGTCGCCTGCTCTCTGTGAGAGAGAGCCAATCGGTGGCGATCAGGATAATGAGTCTGCGCAACTGTCTTGTAATTGTCTTACCAATCACGTGTGTTCAATTAACACAAATCCGATAATAATTAATTAACATCAATTAACATCAGTTTACATCATTTAACATCAATTAACATCCGCAACTCCTCCTTCTTTAGCTGCCAACTTAAATAAAAATTCCCGTATTGCATAGCGGTGTGAATTTTCCGGTTGACGGTCTTTATCGAGGAAGACGTTCAGGCGTTGATGTAGCCTTCGTAGATCAGCGGAATATAACGACTGAATTATTCGGGTTAGAGATTACTCTGACGTCTGACAGATTTTTTTTTACGAATGGCATTTATTAATTCTGGATCGGCATTTAAAGTAATTTGTTTTTTTGTTTTTTTTTCGTGAAAACAGTCGCGGGGATCTCGTTTCTTTGTATTTGTTTTTACGCAGCAAAACCGGAAAACTGACATATTTTAACTGACATGGTCGGTTAATGTCGTTTCCTTGACAATTAAGTACACATCCTGTTATTTCGGTATGTTCCGTAATTACGATCAATCACGAGGTTCCAAAAATTTGATCGGAACCCATGCATCCACATGACATGTCGAGTTAATTAACAAATACTTAACGATTTTGCGGCATCGCACTATAAACGTTTGAAGTCCGCTTGTTGGAGTTCCTGTCAATATAATACTTCCATGGTTTAATCGACAATATTGGAAAAGTTGGATACTAATAAATGAATAGTTTTTCAGATTATATTTCAGTGATCAATTTTGATTTGACTTCGCACTGAATAAGTTGTTAAAATTTTATTCATGTTTTTTTTCTTCAGATTCTCAAGAGTATTTTGTAATTATTTCTTGTAAATAATAGATTTGTTTCCAGAGCAATATATCTAAATTTATATTCATATATGAAGACGTTAAGCAATGCATTACTGGGCAAAAACGAATTCAATATGATAATAAATGTTTACTACATGCAACCAATATAAGAAAGAAGATGTGGTATGATTGGCGATGAGACAACTCTTCACAAGAGACAAAATGACACAGAAATTAATAACTATAAGTCACCGTACGGCCTTCAACAATGAGTAAAGCATATACAACATAGTCATTATTTCATACAATATCTTAAACAGACAATTTGGTTAAAAAAATACAAATCGGATTTCCTTCTGACATACTTGTTCTTCTTAAAGAAAAATAGATTTAAAGAATATATTTGAAAATATTTCTGTTTGTTTTTTCAAGGATTTATATAGTAATATACTATACAAATCCTTATATTTTTTTTCATTTTTACACGTGAGAGATTTAAAGTATTCAAATTATCTTGTATTACAAAAAATGATTATTTTCACATCATGAAAAAGCATATTTTCAAGGCATTCGTACGAAGCATAACCTTTTTATGTCAAAATTATATCTAAAGCTCTAAATTAACACATACGGGCCGGGATAATTTTCGGAAATAATGTGCTAAAAACTGTGGAACATTTAAAAAAAAACATTTGTCTCCTTTATATATTTAAAAATGAAACTTCAAAGTTCGATAATGATATTTAAACTTCTTATACTTTGAGAAAAAAACAAATGTCGAACAATTACAAAAAGAAAAATAAGTACGGTATGAAGCCTTTGTAAACAGCTATCAAACTGGTTGAAAACTAGTGGTTTAGAATAACCCCAAGGACGTCATATGATTTTTTTTTCAATTCAATCGTAATTCGTACTAAGTATGAAGCAGTAATAGAAAGTGGAAAAGCAAACACCCGGTTTTGATATTTTTTTCAGAATTTACTCATAAATTTTAATGAAACACGCACCTTTGTCGGAATTAAAATTAAAACAAAAAACTTATAAATATATCTATTCCTTTTGTCTTGGTATCTCTAAATATTACTTCCATGCTCTTACATAAACATTTAACAAGCTGACCACACTCTTAACTTATTAGTTGGCGCACATCAAAGTCGTGCACAAATGGCAAATAACTTTGTCGAGAAAGAAATAAAAAATAAATAAAATTATTTGTCCTTTTAATCATTGCAAATAAGAACAACATATTTAATTATAAATTATTAAACATTAATCTTTTCGATACAATTTTTAATTACTTAAAATAAAAAGATTATGATTGTTTATTCAGTTGTTATGTTATATGGCACGTGTCAATCGGTTCACTGATTTTCGGCATATCAAAGAAAAATGGGCACGTGCTTAAACAATGCTTAATAACTCGTTTATTTATGATTATTTTTCTATAATTTTTTTAATTTATGCATTAAATATCAATCTCTAACTTAATATGGAAAAATAATACATGTAACAGCACCCCATCTAGTCCTTAGTGGCATAGTATACTTCCTTAGTGCACTAAGGACTCCTTAGCAGTGTTTAGACGTACCGGAATGAATATACATCGTATTCATAAATAATGAAGTTTCACTTTCAAATGCTTAGGGACAACAGTAAACATTATTTTAAAATGACGATTCTTATACCATTTGATAGGAAAATTATTTGCCAATACTGTATAATTTGTTAATTTGATTTACAATAAAAAATGAATTTAATATGATTTATTATATTGACAGGAACTCCAACGAAAAATTAGCACATTTCCATCCCACTGATTTCTTGAAGAAAATAAAAGGTTCCGACTCAGTTTGTCAAGTACGTGATAACTCCTTTGTGGGGTATGTGCGATGCCGCTTTCGCCTGTTCTGTTAACTGAAGCTGGTCTTATCACGTGATTTGGTATCGAGTGTCTTATCTACCTACCAATGTAAATAAAAACGGAAACTCCCGTGGTTATTTGTGAATCGCCAAACTAATAACGACACCTGTTTCCGTTCAATAAATAAAGACAAAAGCTGAAAAGATCGAAAAAATCGGTCCATATTTAACAGAATGACATAAGAAAATTAACTGCATTCGGAAAGAGGGCAAGCTTATTTTTAGTCTTGTTTAATATGTTTTAATCATTGAAACTTGGAAATCGGGAAATATCCGGTATTAAAAATTACATGTACTTAAAGTCAGGTGTTTGCGGAAAACAATGTGATGCACGTGTAGTGTGCCGGATGGTGCCGGATTGCTTAAATTAAAGTTTTAAGGTTGTTAATTTTTATCGAATGTTACAAGAAAATTTATTGTTTTCTCTATCGTCTCAATTTGAAAAATGTTATAAACGTATTTAACAAATATGTTTTAAAGACTAAAAGAGCTTTATAATTACACGCACGTGAAGACCTCTACATAGCAATATCAGGTTACGAGACAGATGAATTGTTACACCTTTTATAATAAGTCCAAAGATGTAAACAAACCTTAAACATTCAACCTAGTCCGTAACCCGAATAATTCAGTCCCTCCCCGTGATCGACTCTCCCACTCGCGAGGGACTGAATTCTTTATACAATAAAAACGCGTCACGAATCCAGGATTTTGATCGGTGCTCTCTGTGAGAGAGAGCCAATCAGCTTATAGCTCAATGTTATCGAGATAGGTAAATCCCGAGCTAATTCCGAATGATTATTTGACGATTTTAAATGTAGCCATCGTAGAGCAGTGGAATATAACGACTGAATTATTCGGGTTACCTAGTCCGAGATTACTTAACTCGAATAATTCAAGCCCTTTCCGTGTCCGATTTCCTCCCACACGAGGGCTTGAACTCCTTATGATCATTGGCCGCGTCGCCTGCTCTCTGTGAGAGAGAGCCAATCGGTGGCGATCAGGATAATGAGTCTGCGCAACTGTCTTGTAATTGTCTTACCAATCACGTGTGTTCAATTAACACAAATCCGATAATAATTAATTAACATCAATTAACATCAGTTTACATCATTTAACATCAATTAACATCCGCAACTCCTCCTTCTTTAGCTGCCAACTTAAATAAAAATTCCCGTATTGCATAGCGGTGTGAATTTTCCGGTTGACGGTCTTTATCGAGGAAGACGTTCAGGCGTTGATGTAGCCTTCGTAGATCAGCGGAATATAACGACTGAATTATTCGGGTTAGAGATTACTCTGACGTCTGACAGATTTTTTTTTACGAATGGCATTTATTAATTCTGGATCGGCATTTAAAGTAATTTGTTTTTTTGTTTTTTTTTCGTGAAAACAGTCGCGGGGATCTCGTTTCTTTGTATTTGTTTTTACGCAGCAAAACCGGAAAACTGACATATTTTAACTGACATGGTCGGTTAATGTCGTTTCCTTGACAATTAAGTACACATCCTGTTATTTCGGTATGTTCCGTAATTACGATCAATCACGAGGTTCCAAAAATTTGATCGGAACCCATGCATCCACATGACATGTCGAGTTAATTAACAAATACTTAACGATTTTGCGGCATCGCACTATAAACGTTTGAAGTCCGCTTGTTGGAGTTCCTGTCAATATAATACTTCCATGGTTTAATCGACAATATTGGAAAAGTTGGATACTAATAAATGAATAGTTTTTCAGATTATATTTCAGTGATCAATTTTGATTTGACTTCGCACTGAATAAGTTGTTAAAATTTTATTCATGTTTTTTTTCTTCAGATTCTCAAGAGTATTTTGTAATTATTTCTTGTAAATAATAGATTTGTTTCCAGAGCAATATATCTAAATTTATATTCATATATGAAGACGTTAAGCAATGCATTACTGGGCAAAAACGAATTCAATATGATAATAAATGTTTACTACATGCAACCAATATAAGAAAGAAGATGTGGTATGATTGGCGATGAGACAACTCTTCACAAGAGACAAAATGACACAGAAATTAATAACTATAAGTCACCGTACGGCCTTCAACAATGAGTAAAGCATATACAACATAGTCATTATTTCATACAATATCTTAAACAGACAATTTGGTTAAAAAAATACAAATCGGATTTCCTTCTGACATACTTGTTCTTCTTAAAGAAAAATAGATTTAAAGAATATATTTGAAAATATTTCTGTTTGTTTTTTCAAGGATTTATATAGTAATATACTATACAAATCCTTATATTTTTTTTCATTTTTACACGTGAGAGATTTAAAGTATTCAAATTATCTTGTATTACAAAAAATGATTATTTTCACATCATGAAAAAGCATATTTTCAAGGCATTCGTACGAAGCATAACCTTTTTATGTCAAAATTATATCTAAAGCTCTAAATTAACACATACGGGCCGGGATAATTTTCGGAAATAATGTGCTAAAAACTGTGGAACATTTAAAAAAAAACATTTGTCTCCTTTATATATTTAAAAATGAAACTTCAAAGTTCGATAATGATATTTAAACTTCTTATACTTTGAGAAAAAAACAAATGTCGAACAATTACAAAAAGAAAAATAAGTACGGTATGAAGCCTTTGTAAACAGCTATCAAACTGGTTGAAAACTAGTGGTTTAGAATAACCCCAAGGACGTCATATGATTTTTTTTTCAATTCAATCGTAATTCGTACTAAGTATGAAGCAGTAATAGAAAGTGGAAAAGCAAACACCCGGTTTTGATATTTTTTTCAGAATTTACTCATAAATTTTAATGAAACACGCACCTTTGTCGGAATTAAAATTAAAACAAAAAACTTATAAATATATCTATTCCTTTTGTCTTGGTATCTCTAAATATTACTTCCATGCTCTTACATAAACATTTAACAAGCTGACCACACTCTTAACTTATTAGTTGGCGCACATCAAAGTCGTGCACAAATGGCAAATAACTTTGTCGAGAAAGAAATAAAAAATAAATAAAATTATTTGTCCTTTTAATCATTGCAAATAAGAACAACATATTTAATTATAAATTATTAAACATTAATCTTTTCGATACAATTTTTAATTACTTAAAATAAAAAGATTATGATTGTTTATTCAGTTGTTATGTTATATGGCACGTGTCAATCGGTTCACTGATTTTCGGCATATCAAAGAAAAATGGGCACGTGCTTAAACAATGCTTAATAACTCGTTTATTTATGATTATTTTTCTATAATTTTTTTAATTTATGCATTAAATATCAATCTCTAACTTAATATGGAAAAATAATACATGTAACAGCACCCCATCTAGTCCTTAGTGGCATAGTATACTTCCTTAGTGCACTAAGGACTCCTTAGCAGTGTTTAGACGTACCGGAATGAATATACATCGTATTCATAAATAATGAAGTTTCACTTTCAAATGCTTAGGGACAACAGTAAACATTATTTTAAAATGACGATTCTTATACCATTTGATAGGAAAATTATTTGCCAATACTGTATAATTTGTTAATTTGATTTACAATAAAAAATGAATTTAATATGATTTATTATATTGACAGGAACTCCAACGAAAAATTAGCACATTTCCATCCCACTGATTTCTTGAAGAAAATAAAAGGTTCCGACTCAGTTTGTCAAGTACGTGATAACTCCTTTGTGGGGTATGTGCGATGCCGCTTTCGCCTGTTCTGTTAACTGAAGCTGGTCTTATCACGTGATTTGGTATCGAGTGTCTTATCTACCTACCAATGTAAATAAAAACGGAAACTCCCGTGGTTATTTGTGAATCGCCAAACTAATAACGACACCTGTTTCCGTTCAATAAATAAAGACAAAAGCTGAAAAGATCGAAAAAATCGGTCCATATTTAACAGAATGACATAAGAAAATTAACTGCATTCGGAAAGAGGGCAAGCTTATTTTTAGTCTTGTTTAATATGTTTTAATCATTGAAACTTGGAAATCGGGAAATATCCGGTATTAAAAATTACATGTACTTAAAGTCAGGTGTTTGCGGAAAACAATGTGATGCACGTGTAGTGTGCCGGATGGTGCCGGATTGCTTAAATTAAAGTTTTAAGGTTGTTAATTTTTATCGAATGTTACAAGAAAATTTATTGTTTTCTCTATCGTCTCAATTTGAAAAATGTTATAAACGTATTTAACAAATATGTTTTAAAGACTAAAAGAGCTTTATAATTACACGCACGTGAAGACCTCTACATAGCAATATCAGGTTACGAGACAGATGAATTGTTACACCTTTTATAATAAGTCCAAAGATGTAAACAAACCTTAAACATTCAACCTAGTCCGTAACCCGAATAATTCAGTCCCTCCCCGTGATCGACTCTCCCACTCGCGAGGGACTGAATTCTTTATACAATAAAAACGCGTCACGAATCCAGGATTTTGATCGGTGCTCTCTGTGAGAGAGAGCCAATCAGCTTATAGCTCAATGTTATCGAGATAGGTAAATCCCGAGCTAATTCCGAATGATTATTTGACGATTTTAAATGTAGCCATCGTAGAGCAGTGGAATATAACGACTGAATTATTCGGGTTACCTAGTCCGAGATTACTTAACTCGAATAATTCAAGCCCTTTCCGTGTCCGATTTCCTCCCACACGAGGGCTTGAACTCCTTATGATCATTGGCCGCGTCGCCTGCTCTCTGTGAGAGAGAGCCAATCGGTGGCGATCAGGATAATGAGTCTGCGCAACTGTCTTGTAATTGTCTTACCAATCACGTGTGTTCAATTAACACAAATCCGATAATAATTAATTAACATCAATTAACATCAGTTTACATCATTTAACATCAATTAACATCCGCAACTCCTCCTTCTTTAGCTGCCAACTTAAATAAAAATTCCCGTATTGCATAGCGGTGTGAATTTTCCGGTTGACGGTCTTTATCGAGGAAGACGTTCAGGCGTTGATGTAGCCTTCGTAGATCAGCGGAATATAACGACTGAATTATTCGGGTTAGAGATTACTCTGACGTCTGACAGATTTTTTTTTACGAATGGCATTTATTAATTCTGGATCGGCATTTAAAGTAATTTGTTTTTTTGTTTTTTTTTCGTGAAAACAGTCGCGGGGATCTCGTTTCTTTGTATTTGTTTTTACGCAGCAAAACCGGAAAACTGACATATTTTAACTGACATGGTCGGTTAATGTCGTTTCCTTGACAATTAAGTACACATCCTGTTATTTCGGTATGTTCCGTAATTACGATCAATCACGAGGTTCCAAAAATTTGATCGGAACCCATGCATCCACATGACATGTCGAGTTAATTAACAAATACTTAACGATTTTGCGGCATCGCACTATAAACGTTTGAAGTCCGCTTGTTGGAGTTCCTGTCAATATAATACTTCCATGGTTTAATCGACAATATTGGAAAAGTTGGATACTAATAAATGAATAGTTTTTCAGATTATATTTCAGTGATCAATTTTGATTTGACTTCGCACTGAATAAGTTGTTAAAATTTTATTCATGTTTTTTTTCTTCAGATTCTCAAGAGTATTTTGTAATTATTTCTTGTAAATAATAGATTTGTTTCCAGAGCAATATATCTAAATTTATATTCATATATGAAGACGTTAAGCAATGCATTACTGGGCAAAAACGAATTCAATATGATAATAAATGTTTACTACATGCAACCAATATAAGAAAGAAGATGTGGTATGATTGGCGATGAGACAACTCTTCACAAGAGACAAAATGACACAGAAATTAATAACTATAAGTCACCGTACGGCCTTCAACAATGAGTAAAGCATATACAACATAGTCATTATTTCATACAATATCTTAAACAGACAATTTGGTTAAAAAAATACAAATCGGATTTCCTTCTGACATACTTGTTCTTCTTAAAGAAAAATAGATTTAAAGAATATATTTGAAAATATTTCTGTTTGTTTTTTCAAGGATTTATATAGTAATATACTATACAAATCCTTATATTTTTTTTCATTTTTACACGTGAGAGATTTAAAGTATTCAAATTATCTTGTATTACAAAAAATGATTATTTTCACATCATGAAAAAGCATATTTTCAAGGCATTCGTACGAAGCATAACCTTTTTATGTCAAAATTATATCTAAAGCTCTAAATTAACACATACGGGCCGGGATAATTTTCGGAAATAATGTGCTAAAAACTGTGGAACATTTAAAAAAAAACATTTGTCTCCTTTATATATTTAAAAATGAAACTTCAAAGTTCGATAATGATATTTAAACTTCTTATACTTTGAGAAAAAAACAAATGTCGAACAATTACAAAAAGAAAAATAAGTACGGTATGAAGCCTTTGTAAACAGCTATCAAACTGGTTGAAAACTAGTGGTTTAGAATAACCCCAAGGACGTCATATGATTTTTTTTTCAATTCAATCGTAATTCGTACTAAGTATGAAGCAGTAATAGAAAGTGGAAAAGCAAACACCCGGTTTTGATATTTTTTTCAGAATTTACTCATAAATTTTAATGAAACACGCACCTTTGTCGGAATTAAAATTAAAACAAAAAACTTATAAATATATCTATTCCTTTTGTCTTGGTATCTCTAAATATTACTTCCATGCTCTTACATAAACATTTAACAAGCTGACCACACTCTTAACTTATTAGTTGGCGCACATCAAAGTCGTGCACAAATGGCAAATAACTTTGTCGAGAAAGAAATAAAAAATAAATAAAATTATTTGTCCTTTTAATCATTGCAAATAAGAACAACATATTTAATTATAAATTATTAAACATTAATCTTTTCGATACAATTTTTAATTACTTAAAATAAAAAGATTATGATTGTTTATTCAGTTGTTATGTTATATGGCACGTGTCAATCGGTTCACTGATTTTCGGCATATCAAAGAAAAATGGGCACGTGCTTAAACAATGCTTAATAACTCGTTTATTTATGATTATTTTTCTATAATTTTTTTAATTTATGCATTAAATATCAATCTCTAACTTAATATGGAAAAATAATACATGTAACAGCACCCCATCTAGTCCTTAGTGGCATAGTATACTTCCTTAGTGCACTAAGGACTCCTTAGCAGTGTTTAGACGTACCGGAATGAATATACATCGTATTCATAAATAATGAAGTTTCACTTTCAAATGCTTAGGGACAACAGTAAACATTATTTTAAAATGACGATTCTTATACCATTTGATAGGAAAATTATTTGCCAATACTGTATAATTTGTTAATTTGATTTACAATAAAAAATGAATTTAATATGATTTTTTATAAAATATGTATACCTCGTAATTTAACATATCTCAACCAAAATAGAACCCGACGTTCAACATGATAGGGACAACAGTAAATATCAAGATAAAGTGGATTTTATTACACCATTTCAAAGCTAAATAATTGGTGGGATCTCTATAATTTATTAATTTTATATGAGATTGATGAAATAGACATAGTATTCGTTTATTTAGCTAGTGGTCATAATTCCCCATAGACAATAACGTTAAAAAATTTTCAATGATTACGGTTCTCTGTGTGGTAGCTGATAAAGCCATCCAGCTGAGCTGTCCGCAATTCTTGTGTATGATCT